>NC_134081.1:89832627-89876716 GCF_000715075.1 Nicotiana tabacum | reverse complement strand
TATTAGTTGATCTCACAACCTTCCAAAATACGTGTAACCAAGATCTGAAATTGAAAAGAAAACAAAAAAAGGCTATCACCAACTGATTAAGGAAAAGGGCAAGTAGCAAAACAACATTAAGGCCATTTTACCTCATATGTAGTAACTGTACCCATGTTTGCAAGAAATTCACCTATACAAAGTAAATTGAAATAAACAATAAAGACAAAAAAATAATGCTTTTGATCTGAATATCACAAATCTCATTTATCTCGAAAAAGAAAAGGCCAAACTTATAGAAAACGAGTTAGAGTTGATGAACCAGATCATAAATCGCCACTCCGACAACAGGTATGGCGGAAATTTCAGTTCCCGTTTAGCGGCAATTCTAGGTTTTGCAACGAAACAAAGATTATAAAAGGAAATCTCCAGCCTATAGATTGCAAATCTAGGGCTATGAACATAACAACGAAAAGCTGCCAGAAACAAGACATAGAAGATTGAGATATATAAATCTAAAATTAAGGAAAATCTTATCCGCCTATTGGGATCAAAACTAACGAAAGAAGTCGAGATAAACTGATAATGGAGATTTTGGAGCTAGGTTGTGGCCTACGACTTGAAGAGTTCTTAAGGAAATAGAGTTTGAATATTTTTAACTTTCTTTTGGAATTTTATAAAAAGAAAGTCCAAGTAAGACTAATCGTCTCCCGAAATTATTTTTTCTTTATTGGAAAAATAATATTTTTTGACATTTATTACAAATATTGCTAACTAAATGTAGTTGTATTTCTAATAATGTGACATTTGAATAAAATGTCAAAATGTTTGCTGACATTTTTCCTAAACGTCGGTATTTTTGTGATATTTTTCTAACAAATATCAATAAATTAACTATTCACCGACATTTATTATAAAGTGTCATCAAATAAATGTCGTCGTATCTCATATTTCCTGCGGTGAATGCTGAAAGACAGAAATAAACTCCTTCATAGAAACATAGGCTATTGCGCCAGACCACTCATAGCTTTCGTTGGCAGTAAATTGCTCTCAAACTCAAAATCTTCTGAAATCTACACACCAAGGATATCATTTCTCTATGTTATCTACACGAAAATGTTTTTGTATGTTGGTAGGTGCATAAATACCCACATGGTTCATTGCCAAAATGATCCTACTGCAAGAAGTTTTTGGTATGCTAATACTATAACTCTGCTTTGCAAAACGGAAGGTATTCGTCCTAACTTAAAAAGGGTGATCTACAGATATTCCAAAATCATAAACAAATCTTTTGAAAAAAGATGGAAAAGATAGAAGGAGTAAGAGGAAAAGAGCCACTGCTAGAGGATAGAACAAGCCAACTGGGAGGAACCGTCAAATGTCAGACTGGCCAATTAGCCGAACAACTTGATAACATGGAGCAAAGTTTTGGGCGATTCGAAGAAAGAATTGATCAAAAATGTTGGAAAGGAAGGTGGAGCATGCACAGATACAAGACACCATCCACATAACCTCAAGGATTGTTATTTATTAATTAGTTCCAAGTGAGAAAAGTGTAATTGTATTAGCATTAAGCATTCTTCTTTAACGACAAGTACAAAAATAGTAAAATTAGATTATATTATAATAATATTAAGTGAATTCAATGACCCTTAACTCTTTTTAAGTCTTCCAAAAGTTGTTTCTTATGTTTAAGTAACTTACAGATGTTAAACTCTATTCAACTTTCATCAATTTGCTTATCTAGAATAATAATTCAAACAAGAAATATGTACGTAGCCTAAGTAGTTGATCTCTGTGGGAATATATCTTAAACAATACTATAAATTGACAGACTACGAACTTTATTTTCTATCATCAACAACTTTAATAATTGCCACCCATGCTAAAATGATAACCTTGCTATATAACTCAATTAAAATTCCTGTCCCCAAGCAGAAAATACGATCTCCTCCATTCACAAGTCTATGACAATCAAAACAAATGGGCACCCGATTCCAGCTTTCTTAAACTACTTCACATTATACACAAAATAACTCTTTCAGCAGGTCCACTAACTCCAATCATTTTGTAGATAATACCAATCAGCCACTTATTACAAATGTTCTTTCCCTGAGATATTCAAGAATGGAAGTTACAAGATTAACTGGTTTTCATGTTCTCCTATAAAAACTTTTGATGAATGAAGGAAATAATTAAACGAAACGAAATTTAAAACAGATAAACATAGGGATTTAAGTTACCTATTCCGATATCGGGATGAATTATCACGATATTCATCTTCGAGCTCCCTCGCTTCGCCATTGCTGGTTCTCCCAAAATATGTCGCATGAAAGAGCGGAGATACAAGAGCGTTGCAGGGTGAAATTAAAAAATAGCCAGATTTACAAGTTGTAATTGAAAAATAGTCTCAGTTTCAAAAGTAATCGAAATTTAGCCATTTTTCATATAAAGATAAATCTGAACGAAAACACTTTTCAAAATCCGAAAAATATTTCACCATAATATATTGGTTCCAGTATAATATACTAGACTTCCAGCATAATATACTGGAGTTCCAGCATAATATACTGGTCCAGCATAATATGCTGGAAGTTCATACACATGTGCTATTTTCACAGCGTTGCAATGGTTTTTGGGCTTACAACCTGTCATGGACTAAATGACCCGAAGAATCCGGCCCATCTTTCTGCCCTTAAACTTGGGGCTTTTGCATCTATACCCAGTTTTGGGATCAAAATTGAACATATACCCACTTTGCAAAATAATTTTCAAGCGTACCCACTTTACGATTAACTTCAGACTTATCCGGTCTGAAGTTAAAAAAAATTAGTCTGAAGTGAAAAAATTACACTTCAGATGCACTTAAGGCCAAATAGGTCTAAAGTGCAACCAATGGTTTCATGCACTTAAGGGCAATAAGTCTGAAGTGAAAAATTACACTTCAGATGCACTTAAGGCCAAATAGGTCTGAAGTGTAACCAATGGTTTCATGTACTTAAGGCTAATAAGTGTGAAGTAAAAAAATTGCATTTCAGATGCACTTAAGGCCAAAATGTCTGAAGTGCAAAAAACGTTTCCTACACTTATGGCCAATAAGCCTGAAGTGAAAAATTACACTTCAGATGCACTTAAAGCCAAAAGGTGTGAAGTGCAACCAATATTTTCATATACTTAAGGCCAAATAGGCCTGAAGTGCAAATTGCCCAGAATTAGAAATTTGTTCTTCGAATTTTATCAATCCAATATACGATTTAATACCTAAATCTATTCCAAATGAGCTCAAATTTGAAACATAACCTCCAAATATCATCAAGAACAAACATCAATCATCAATTTGTCAAAACAACAATAAATCTAACGAACTCATTTTGCAATTAAGAAAAAGAAGAAGAAGAAACCCAAACAATATTAAAAAATAAAGCGTCACAACAACTCAATACTGTAAAATATCATAAATTACCTTAAAATATATTTACAAATACCATATAAAATCACTGTCACCCGAAGAAGAAGAAGAAGAAGAAGAAGAAGAAAGAGAAGAAAAAAGGCTGAAATTGTTTAAAAAGTGGTAAAAGTTAAAAAAATAAAAATAAAAATAAAAAGTGGGTTCAAGACAGTGCAATAAAAATTCCGTCGAGGTTCCGGTCCGCGGTCCCTGCCATTACATAAAAATCAAAATCTAAAGAAACTAAACAACCCTATCAGCTATGTGTTACAAGATTCCTATCTATAAGTCTTCTGAAGCTTGATCTTGAGTCTTGAATGGTTCTTCATGCAGACTTTTGATTTGAACCTTGATGCTTGCTAACTGCAGGTGCTGATTCATTCTTCTACAGCTTCTTCGGATCAAGACCGGACATGCAGTGCTCGTGTATTCAGCCATGTCTTGAGCAGTTCATGTCTTTCATCGGCTTATGCATTTTGGATTCACTTCTCTTTTTTCTTTTTTCTCTTTTTTTTTCTTTTATTCTGGATTGAGACTTCTTCCTTTGGTCATCTCGGACTGTCAGCTCGCATTCTTGAGGCGAGCTTCTGCTACTTCTAACTTGAATTGAATTCTTAAATGACTTCCCTCGTTCTCCAGGTGGGCGCCTGATGACTTAAAACTCGAAATAAATTCCCTCATTCTCCAGGTGGGCGCCTGATGTTGACTTAAAACTTGAAATGAATTCCCTCATTTTCCAGGTGGGCGCCTGCTGACTTAAAACTTGAAATTAATTCCCTCGTTTTCCAGGTGGGCGCCTGCTGACTTAAAACTTGAAATTAATTCCCTCGTTCTCCAGGTGGGCGCCTGATAATGACTTGAAAATTAAAACAAATCCCCTCATTCTCCAGGTGGGTGCCTGATGTTGACTTAAAACTTGAAATTAATTCCCTCGTTCTCCAGGTGGGCGCCTGATAATGACTTGAAAATTAAAACAAATTCCCTCATTCTCCAGGTGGGTGCCTGATGTTGACTTAAAACTTGAAATTAATTCCCTCGTTCTCCAGGTGGGCGCCTGCAACTACAACAAAACAGAAACAACAAAAGAAACTTTTTCTGCCCCAGTTTACACTAGGAAGATTTGTGAGTTATTAGCAGAACTATAAATTACCTATGCTATTGATGAAAGATGCAATGATGAGAGTAAAATTAAAGACTCGACTAGGATGTGCGTCTCCTAAAGAAATAAAAATGTGAAAAACCCAAACTAGGAAGTGTGTCTCCTAAATTTGAGATTGAGCTTGCGAAAAATTATAAACTAAGCTTGACTAAACTAAAAACTGACCCTATTCTCCAGGCGGGACCCCTGATTTCAAGAAAATTAAAGATTGATAACTTAAGAAAACTAAAAATTGACCTTTTTTTTTAATCCAGACTTCCCTTTTTTTTAAACTTATTATCCTAGGAGAAAATTTATCAGACTAGGTTTTTTTATATTTTTTTATGGTATCTTAGGAGAAAAATTCATCAGACTAGATCCCTTTTTTATTATCTTAGGAGAGAAAGATTCATCAGACTAAGACGTTTATCCTAGGATAAAATTCATCAGACTAGGTTTTCTATCTTAGGAGAATGATTCATCAGACTAAGACTTCGATCCTAGGAGAAAGTTCATCAGACTAGGTCTTTTTTTTGTTATCTTAGGAGAAAGATTCATCAGACTAAGATTTCTATCCTAGGAGAAAATTTATCAGACTAGGTTTTCTATCTTATGAGAATGATTCATCAGACTAAGATTTTGATCCTAGGGGAAAGTTCATCAGACTAGGCCTTCTATCTTAGGAGAATGATTCATCAGACTAAGACTTCGATCCTAGGAGAAAGTTCATCAGACTAGGTCCTTTTTTTGTTATCTTAGGAGAAAGATTCATCAGACTAAGACGTTTATCCTAGGAGAAAATTCATCTGACTAGGTCTTTTTTTTGGTATCTTAGGAGAAAGATTCATTAGACTAAGATTTCTATCCTAGGAGAAAATTCATCAGACTAGGTTTTCTATCTTAGGAGAAAAATTCATTAGACTAAGATTTTTATTGGGAGAAAATCCATCAGACTAGGACTTTTTATCCTAGGAGGAAAAATGTGAAGAGCAATGGCAATATTTTATGCACACTAGCAAGACAAATAAAGGCAAAGATTTGAGAAACTTCCCTTTGTCGGCTCTTCTCTTCTCTTTTTTTCTTTTGAACCACTTTCCTTGCACTGATTTGTTCCTGTTTCAAACAAAGAAAATTTTGTCAGTTTTAAAAGTGGTGGTCGGTTTGTGGCCTTGAGTCTTGGGCAGCTTGGCTTTTGCTCAATCAGCTTGAGTCAGTTTCAAGAGACTTTTTGCTCTGCATCAATCCTGATCGTTTCACACCCAGTACCATTTGTATTTGTGGCTCAATCAGCCTTATCCCAACTGAAGATCTTTGCTTAGGTGACCTTTTCTGTCTTGAATGTCTTTCTGCTTTTTGAGAAATTTGTCTGTCAGAGAGAATCACAACTGGTAAGTGTCTTTTGCATGATGTGCACACTTCATAGTTCTTGTTCAGTACTACAGAGAGCCCGAGCCCCCGATTAACCTCGAGGTTATCTTTGCTTGCTTTAGCCAAGTAGGCTGACAAGGGTATTTTGGGGGGGGGGAAGCCTTTGCATGAATCCTCAACGCATGTTGACTGTAACACCTAATTGTGCAACTGAAAAGCTGGTAGCAGATTTTGAAATCTTTTCTTGCGTGTTTTGACAAGGACTGCCTCAAAGTGAAGGGGCACAATGGTGCGAAGAAACGGTATTAATAAGAAATGCCTCTGTCGGAAGGACAGAAGGAAGAGTTTTTTTTTTATTTTATTTTTATTTTGCGGTAACTAGCCTTAATGATCATGACATGCATTTTGGACTTAACGGCCTGATCTATCAAACTGATCCAATCTTCCCTTTTACCATTCTTATGACATTTGAAGTCGGGCTTGTTTGTGCCAATTCTTTGCATCAGCTTCATGACTCACTTTCGACTAGTGGTGCCCCGAGGGGTTTTTACCAACAAGTCTCTCTTATTTATTCATCTCTACCTACCGTCGTCTTACAGTGCCTGTGAGGGTTTTCACTAGTAAGACTCTCTCATTTTTCTTCTCTTTTTCTTTTTCTTTTGCTTTCTTGTGTGAGCAACTTGACAGTGTTCTATGACGCGTGACAACCGTTGCTCATTGCATGCTTCTCTTGACATTCTTGAAGGCATATCGGGAGGTCTTTATTTGGAAGGATTTTGGATAGGTTTGGAAAAGAGGGACGTCATGAAGGCTCAAAGTAGACTCAAAATAAGGGGTTGTAGACTTACAACTCTTGGAATCGACTCTTTCAAAAGTGAAATTAAATCTTTGCCCCAATTTCAGATATTGGGGATTTTTGGTTTTTTTTTCTTTTTATTTGGTTGGACCGAACCGTGTAAGGCTGCCTACGTATCATTTTTAAAGGAATCAGGTCTAACGTAGTTCAAACATCTAACCTAACTTCTTTTTTTTATCTCTATCTTTTTTTCCATTTCTCTTTTTTTCTCTTTTCTTTTTTTTCAAAACAAGTTGCCCCAACTTTTATTTTCTGGGGGCATGAGCTTTTCGACTGTTCTTTTCTTCTTCTATTTTTTTGTTTTTTCTTGTACTTTCTAAGAGTTGCCCCAGTTTGTACTCTTTGGGAATGGACTTTTTTTTTCATTTTTTTTTGGACTTATAACTCTAAACTTGATTCCAAAAGAGGGTGGTCGAAGAAATTAACACAGGCTCAAAAGGAGTAACAAAGGGTATAAAGTGTTTAGGTAGCACAAAAAAGGCCTCCCAGCCTCGAGAACGCCAAACATATTATCTTTTGCGGTCACAACATTGATGACCATGTTTGTCTTCTTGGTTTGTCGTGGTCGAAAGACACTTTCCATCCCTTAATGTCAAACTTTCCAACAAACTTCAATTGATTCTTTCCCAAACCCGATCTTCACAATGATTTGAAGGTAAAACTTACTCGAGCTTAATTCCAAAGTGTTTCGACTCTTTGTTCATCCTCAAAAATATCTTCTTTTTTTTCGGTTATCCGATTCGTGACTAGATCAATTCTCTAAGATCTGGCCAAAAGTTCCGCATGCATGTCATGTCACTAGAACTAGCGGCGAAAGAACTAAGCATAGAATGAAACAAGGACAAATTGTATTTCATTGAATAACGGATAGAAGGATTTGACAATAAGACAAACAAACTGAAATCCGAGTTACGACCCTAAAATAAGCCGGCTAATGAAAATAGCAACAAAACGAACAGACAAGACTCACACAAACAAAATAGAGGGATAGAAGGGTTTGACTCAATAAAACAAATAAAATCTGGATCACACCCTGGAATAACTCAGATAATAGAAAAAACATCAAAACAAGCTACCAAGATTCCTTCCTAGTGAGGAGGGAATGACTTTTCAATTGCTAAGCTTGACATTTAGCCACAAATTTGCTCATCAGAATCACCATGGCCTTCTCCAATTTCAGCCGGCAAGTTCCCGAGAGGATTCTCATACTCCATGTCACCACACATCATCCCCACAAAGTGTGCATCATCATGTGCATAAAAAGGATTCTGCGTGATAATCTGGGTGTCATTATCTTGGATCACAATCAGTTTTTCCTGGATCATCCTTTCTATTTCTCTTTTCAAATCCCGACAACTTTCAACATTGTGCCCCTGGGCATTGGAATGGTATTCACACCTTTTAGAAGGGTCAAAGCTTCTTGCACGTGGGTCCACATGATTTGGAGGAATAGGTGCAATCATGTCATAATGCTTTAATTTCTCAAACACACTTGCATAGGACTCTCCTATTGGTGTAAAATTATCTTTCAACCTTTGTTCCCCTCTATACCCATGGCTTGGATGTGGGT
Organism: Nicotiana tabacum; assembly: GCF_000715075.1. Classification (NCBI taxonomy): domain Eukaryota; kingdom Viridiplantae; phylum Streptophyta; class Magnoliopsida; order Solanales; family Solanaceae; genus Nicotiana; species Nicotiana tabacum. Next base: position 89,868,357 of record NC_134081.1, on the reverse strand, counting down.
TATAGGGCACTTGAAAAATTTGTGAAGGATGGTGGAGATTTTGCGGTGCTGGTGCTTGCATTCTGGGGTGTCTTGGTGGCTGGACAACATATTGAAGTGGAGCAATAGAGTATTGTGGGTTCTGAGGTGGATAGTAGTGCTCAGGAGAATCATCGAAAACCTGATGAGGCTGCTCATACATTCGAGATGTTCTCCTAGGACCTCTTCTCGACCTTATTGTCATCATGGTTTCTTCATCCTTCTCAATCTGGACAACCTGAGTTGCAGCTTTGAGAACTGCTTGACTTATAATTTTGCCTGTCTTAAGGCCATTCTCAACCATTTCCCCAATTTTGATTGCTTCCGAGAAGGATTTGCCCACTGCGGACATCATGTTTTGAAGATAATCTGGCTCTTGAGCCTGAAGGAAGACAGTGATTAGCTCGTGGTCATCCATGGGTGGCTTAACTCTAGCCGCTTGCTCTCTCCATTTAATGGCATATTCCCTGAAACTTTCAGTTGGTTTCTTCTTCAGGTTTGAAAGGGAATTGCGGTCTGGGGCGATATCGATGTTGTATTGGAACTGTTTGACAAAGGCCTGGGCCATGTCATCCCAGACATGCCAGTGAGAGGTTTCTTGATCCATAAACCATTCAGAGGCTACCCCTGTCAGGCTTTCCCCGAAATAAGCCATTACTAGTTCTTCTTTTCCCTCCACACCTCTTAGTTGATTGCAATACCTTTTCAGATGGGCTATGGGGTTTCCGTGTCCATCATACTTTTCAAATTTGGGAGTCTTGAAACCAAGTGGCAAACGAACACCGGGGAACATACATAGATCCTTGAAGGCAATACTCTTCTGACCTGCCAACCCTTGCATGTTTTTCAACTTTTGTTCTAAGATTTTCACTCTTTGGGTCATTTCTTCTTGTGCCATCTTTCGGGTAGGCTTCTCAATCTTTAAAGGAAGATCAAATAGGTACGAGTGGTACTCAGGAGAATGGTATTGTTCTTGCTGGGTAGCAAATTGTGACTCATGACTTTTCTTTTGTACCACTGTTGGCTGTGGGATAGTGAAAACGGGCATAACAGCAGTGATTGTCTGATTGGTGGTCAATGGCACACTTTGGGAGCGCGCAACAGAAGTTTCAGCTGTAGTCGTACAGTTGGGATAAAGACTGAACCCAAATGGATAGGATCGATCAGACAATGAGACATGAGTGGTAGTAGTCGAGATGGGTGTGAATTTTGGGAAAACATAAGAAAGGGGTGGTCCTTGACCATTGGCCGATGCTTGACACATTTCAGTCATTTGCTGTTTCAGTATTCTATTTTCCTCAACCATAGTAGACTCTTGTTGAACCCTCTGACCCTGAGTCTCTTGACCGCTCGTAACAGCTTCAATGTCAGTTGTCAATGGTATTTTTCCTTGGATCTTGTGTTGATAGCTTACCACAAACCGACCACCTCAAACTTTCTTCTATGATTCAAAACAAGAGACACGTTAGAATGGACTCAGTCGGTCCTTATTATCATCATCATTTTTTTATTATTTTGTTTTTTTTTTGTTTTCTTTTTGGGTCGATCGAACCTGATGTGGGTTGCCTACGTATCATGTGGGAATATGAATCAGACCATGCATAGTTCGGGAAGATTAAGAATAAAGGAAATAAACTAACTATTTTTTTTCTAATTTCCGAAAGAAAGACTTATAAAGAAGAAAGAAAATATTTTTGGATTTTGATTTGTTTTTGTTTTCCGGAATTTCGAAAGAAAAACATCTAAACAAGAAAGGAAATATTTTTGGATTTTTAGAATTTTATTTTGAATTTATGAAAGAAATACTTCTAAAGAAAAAAAATATTTTTGAATCTTGAATTTTCTTTTCAATTTTCGAAAGAAGAATGAAAATACTTTTGGATTTTGAGAAGAAATTAAAAAGAAAATGTTTTTGTATTTTTTTAAAATTGGGGTCTAAAAGAAAGACTTTCTACAGAAGGAAGTAAAGGAAAATATTTTTGGAGTTTTTTGAAAATTGTGGTCTAAAAGAAAGACTTTCTAAAGAGGAGGTAAAGAAAAATATTTTTGGATTTTTTGAAAATTGTGGTCTAAAAGAAAGACTTTCTAAAGAGGAGGTAAAGAAAAAATATTTTTGGATTTTTTGAAAATTGCAGTCTAAAAGAAAGACTTTCTAAAGAGGAGGTAAAGAAAAATATTTTTGGATTTTTTGAAAATTGTGGCCAGAACCGATTAGGTTTGCCTACGTATCTCACACCCGGTGAGAATCAGACCCGCGTAGTTCTGCCAGTTTTCAAACACCTACCTCTCACTTTTGCTTTTTTTTTTGTGATTTTCTTTTTTTTCTTCCTTTTTTTTCTTTTTTTTTAAATAATTTTCTTTCCCTATTCTAGAAGTCAGTCAACATGCAAGTCGAAACAGACAGATGCACAAGTAGCACGTAAGATGCATCAGGATGGTCTTTTTAATTTGGGTACACCTGTCCTAGACGGATCCAACCCCTGTGTTGAGTCCCCAAAGTTAAATGCACGTGATGCAAACAAACGTTCCTACTAGGGATCCGGCATGAAGCTTTGTTCTTCCAAGTTTAAACCTTACGGTGTGGAGTTCTAGACAAGGCTTACCCGAGCGGACAACTCGAGCCGGGGGGGGGGCAGCGTACCGGGAATACAGAAGTTTCACCGGCTTTGCAACTTGTCCGAACCTCGTTCTAAAATTAGAATATGACTCTAACAGAAAAGAAGCCACACGAAGCGCACGCTTCCCAGAAGATTTATAAGACTCATAGAGAAGAAGGGTTTCGTAGCAGTTTATATACAATTCACACAATATCAAAGTGGTAAAAAAAAGCAGCATTTAGCACATTAGGTTCAAACACGTAAAACTCAGAAAATCATGAAAGCCAATCATAACAGCTATTCTAAGCTCGAATTCTGAACCCTGAACCAGAGATTCTGGGTTCTTTTCCCCAGCAGAGTCGCCAGAGCTGTCACACTTCCTTTTTCCCGAAGGGAGATTAGGGGATAAGGGAGTTTTTCCAATTAAAGTGACATTAATCAAAATGGGATTATTTATTTATTCAGAGTCGCCACTTGGAATAATTTATGGTGTCCCAAGTCACCGGTTTATTTTAAATCCCAAATCGAGAAAATTGACTCTTATTTATGGTCTGCGAACACAGAAGACCGGGTAAGGAATTCTGTTAACCCGGGAGAAGGTGTGAGGCACTCCCGAGTTCCGTGGTTTTAGCACGGTCGCTCAACTATAATAATTGGCCTAATTATTTGATTTATTACATATTTAAAATCTATTGTGCTTTTTAGCTTTCTGACCGCTTTTAATATTTATGAAATTTATTTGAAACAAGTCACGATGTCGTACACTTGTCGTTTTGACACATGTCGCAAACCGCGCCACATGAAATGCACCCGCGATTTACAACATGCTTATTTTTATTATTGTTTGAAGTTGTGGTCGAGTCACGTGAAACGCACACTCAAATTGGGGTTGCGTATCATAACTATGCCACGGGAACCGTACCCATAGTCACGATAATTTATTTAATAATAGCACCTAAAGCAAGCTACGATTTTCAAGAGTCCATTATTTACCTAAATTTGAGATTATTGTAAGGTCATGGATTATGGAAGTTGTTGCGGATAAATGTGCATGTTTAACTGCTGATTCATTTAACAAATTCAAATACCTGCGACCTATCAACAATTGTGCATTCAGCACCACTAAAATCTTAATAAACTTTCACTTTAAACTTGACAAGAGAACAAAATTAATGCATAAACAAAATACACTCTGCGTAGATATCTATAAGAACTTTCCAAATATAAGAACCCACTATCCAAAACTTCGTCATCCATATTTTAGTAATTACCCAATAGACTCTAACACATCTATCTTATAAGAGCAGATGAAAATTAATGCAGAACGAACAAAATAACTTAACATAGCTAAAGCAAATGTCACGGGTATAAACTATATATACAGTTTTTCAACACACGAGTGACAACTAAAGTATTGCAAAGCAAACACTACAAAACGGCAAGATGCTTACTCAACAAATCCATTCGACAATTGACACCATTAAGTCTATATTTATTCATGAAATCAGTCAACAGTTATACATGAGCTTGGAACGTACCTTTATATTGATAAATAAAGTTGAAAATTTGCAACTCAATCGGAATAACAAAGCAACAATCGTTGGACTGAAATGCCGAAATTGTGAATCGGAACCTCGAATCGGCACCGGAAAACTCGAAATCCAAACCCGACTTCAATTAAACTCCGTCGGATTTCATGGTTTCGAAATCAAAAATCAAAAGAAGAAGCTAAAATCTGTTCTGGCGGAATGAGCTGTGAGCGTAGCAGTCATCGGATATTTCACCATTTTGTGAGTCCTTTCCTCAATAAATCAACGTTCTCTTGAACCTTGGCTAAAATAGGGACCTTGAACGGAGAGCTCAAAAGGTATCGACTCGCCGACTCAAAGGGTGACAGCTTTTCCAATTATAAGAGTGGTGGTATGACTTATGAGAAGCAACCGGGGTAGGAGACCACAGACGAAACCGCGTGCAGCGAATTCAAATGTCTTCTACACCCCCAACTCCGATACAACTTGGCAAAAACGAAATCTGGTGTTCCGGAAGAAGAATTGACGGAGCTTTTAATAACTGACTCAAAAACTCAAATGATCTGAATGGCAAACGGGGATGATTTTGGCTATGGTATTTTAATTTGTGGCTGCTGAACCAGAGGAGCTTAGTTTTGGCTTATGGAGTTCGGTGACTTTATTGCTAACTAAAGGACGATGGCCTAACGCTAGTGGTGGAGCTGCTGCGGCGTTAATGGAGGAAAGCCGGGGTAATTGGTATATGAAGAAGAAGGCGACGGCGTTCTTAATCCTAAGCTGCTAGGGTTCGTCCGTCTCTGTTCAATGAGAAAATAAGGGAGAGCTCTCTCTTCTGAAGGGGGGGCCTTGTTAGGGTGTAGGAAATTAGGTTTTATTTTTATTATAAAAGGGTTGTGGGTTAGGGAATGGGTAAATGGGCTGAAGGGAGGAGTGGGTTGTCAGAAATTGGGCTCAAGTTTGGGCCAAATTTGCCTTTAAAGGTGGCCCTTTAACTCTACAAAGCTAAAATATTAATTTCTTTTCCTAAAATATCATACCATAAAAATGTAAAATCAATCCTAATTAATTAAAATATCTATATTATGACATGAAACTATTTTTGTATTTTCAAACATATGTTTTAAAATTAAAACTAAAAGTTGACTGAAATCCTATTAAAAATAAAAATAAACAATTTTTTTTTGAAATATTCCTTTTAAAAGTTACGCGAGTCAAAAATTACATGCTTACAAAACTTATCGCTTTTCAATAGTTATTTCAAATGTGTATTGCACTTGATATTCAACAAAAAGAACTTATTCAATACTCCATGTAGATACAATATTATCAGTAACGATAGTCGGTATTCGTAACCTTCTTATACAATATTCAAATATATTTATGAAATTCATAGCAATAATTCATTATTCAGGATAGAAAATAAAACAAGCCTAGCCAACTTCAATTTGAGAGTCGTCTTTCGAGAGGTCATCTGATTGCTATATGTTTCGTTGATATACCAGATGTACATATTTAAGGTTTTCATACGTGTACTTCTGTAATTTTGATTTGATACCATCTAATTAGCTTTTTAGGCGTTAACAGCCCAATTTAGCAATAGTGCTATTTAACGAGTGGAAATTACTTGAGAAAAAGTGTACTCAGGTCTGTTGTATAGTTATGATTCTGTATACACCTGATTTAGCATGTGACTTACCGATTTCTTGTTTTATGGAGCTACCTTACATTGGGAAGGTATAAAGTATACTCGAGAATACATAGTTTGTATTTTTGTAATTATACTGTGGATATTATACCAAGTTATCTTATAATATAGCTTCTTTATACAAATAATTTAGGCAGCAACGTCACTAGCTACAGCGTCAGCAGGTGTCACGATCCAAAATCCAACTAGTCGTGATGTTACTTAACTCAAACCGTCAGGTAAGCCAGTTAACAACTATCTAATCTCAATGAAATTTAATAAGACAATCAAGTGAAATAAAATATCTAAATCTTATTCATTCCCCAAGTACTGATAGTACAAATCATGAGCTTCTAAGATTAGAATTTACAAAGCTGGTATGAAATAAATACATCATTTGTTCGAAATATACATAAATAGATTTTTTTTTATAAATCTAAGGCTACCATGAACAAGAGGCAGCTACGATCAGAACGCAGGTACATCTCCAAATTCAGCTACCGTCGATCACAGCAACATCAGCATCCAATATCTGCACGCAAGGTGCAGAAGTGTAGTATGAGTACAACCGACTCATGTACTCAATAAGTAACAAACCTAACCTTAGGTTGAAAGTAGTGACGGGCTGGAATACAGGTCGGGTTCCAACACCAATAGCTAATAACAGTTCATAACAACATAATTGAAGAAATAAAAGAAGTAGCTCAGAGATAAAATGCTCAGCTCGTTCACAGTTCCAGAAAAATAGTCTTACTTTTCAAATATATCAGTGAAAACCCAAATCCTTTACCGAAATCACCAATTTATGAGTAAGTTTGAAAATTGTGATTTTTTCCAAAAACTTTCAACATGTAAATGTTTCATTTTTAAATGGCATGAGAAAAATACATCTTTATGCCTACATGTCAATATGTAGGAGAAGTCATGAATGATGCAATATCATATAGCATGAGGAAAAATGCATCTTTATGCCTGTATGTCAAGTGTGCATGTCAATGCGATGCAACTCAGTGATAAAATCATATGCATACTCTTAGAGTATCATTTCACTCAGTCCTCCCAGTCACTCAATTCTCCCAATCGCTCGGCACTCGCACTCGGCACTTGGCACTCGCACTCAGTAAGTATCTACGCGCACTCGGGGTGTGTACAGACTCCGGAGGGGCTCCTTCAGCCCAAGCGCTATATGTCAATCATGGCATAAATCAATAAAATATGTTGCGGCGTGCAGCCCGATCCCATCATAAATAAATATATATAAAGCCAATATGGCATGTTGTGGCGTGCAGCCCGATCCCATAAATATCCTCACCATCAAGCCCTCGGCCTCACTCAGTCATCAATCTCTCCGGTCTCTCGGGCTCTCAGTGTCATGAAAAGAATCGGCCCAAAAATAATGATGTGATGTATCAATAAATGGTAACAGAAACTGAGATATGATATGCATATGAATGCGTATGACTGAGTATGTAAATGCAATGTAAGCAAATAACTCAACAACAGAAATGACCTCAATGAGTCTCAACAGAATAAGCATGTAGCCTAGACATGGTTTCCAACATGGATCGCAGCTCCATAGCTCTAGTATGTAGTGATTTTATGGTTACAGATAAGATCAGGTAATTACACAGTACCACAAAAGTAACAGAGTTACAATTCACACGGTGCACGCCTACACGCCCGTCACCTAGCATGTGCGTCACCTCAACACCAAACACATAACATGTATATTCAGGGTTCATACCCTCAGCACTAAGTTTAGAAGTGTTACTTACCTCGATCAAGCCGAATCCAATGCCGAGCAAGATAAACAATACTCCGAAAATTCCATTCCGCGCGTATCAACCTCCATACGCCTTCCTATCTCCTCAATTCAAATCAAACGATTCGTGTCTATTCGAACAACATGCAAATTAATCACAATTTACTCTAAGGCTTACAATTTAACAATTTATAAAAATTTCCAACTCCGCTCGAAAAATCGACAGTGGGGCCCACGTCTTGGAATCCGACAAAACTCACAAAATCCGACAACCCATTAAATTACGAGTCCATGGAATTGTAGAAAATTCCTCTGATTTCTCTTAAAAAATTAATAATCTAACGCCGAAAATGAAGATTAATTCATGAAATATAATCACAATGAAGTCAAGAACACTTACCCCAAGTTGTGTGGTGAAATGTGCCTCTGAAAATCGCCCAAACCGAGCTCCCCAATTCTATTTTTGTCAAAAATGGCAAAAACCTCCCGTTTATAGGGATTTTTGATGTTTGAGCGCCACAAGTAGCGTGGGGCACCACAGGTAGCATGGGGCGCTGCCTGTGGCACACTTTCCAGAATCCCAAAAATTCCCAGTGCCAGGGCTAGCGCCCCACGCTACCATGGGCGCTAACTCTCTCATACGATGTCTGAATTCGACGACTCCTTTCGCTATAGCTCCGTAATTTCAATATGGATCTAATACTTCAATCAAAACTTAATTTGGAGCTCATTTGCTTAATGTGATACCACCTATGCTGGAAGAAACGACGTTGAAACATTCTGAAAATATCCAAATTAAATTCCGTTAACCATCCGAAATCTACCTGAAGCCCTCGGAACCTCAACCAAATATACTAACATGTCCTAAAACATCATACGAACTTACTCGATGCCTCAAATCACATCAAACAACACTAAAACCACGAATCATACCCCAATTCAAGCTTAATGAACTTTAAATCTTTCAACTTTCAAACCTCACGCCGAAACATATCAAATCAATCCGGAATGAACTCAAATTTTGCGTACAAGTCATAAATGACATAACGAAGCTATTCCAATTTTCAGAATATGATTCTGACCCCGATATCAGAAATTCAACTCCCCGGTCAAACTTTCAAACTTTAAATTTCCTATTTTCGCCATTTCAAGCCAAATTTAACTACGGACTTCAAAATGAATATCCGGACACACTCCTAAGTCCAAAATTATCATACGGAGCTATTGTAACTATCAAAACTCCATTCCGGAGTCGTTTGCACAAAAAATCAAATCGGTCAACTCTTTTCATTTAAGCTTCTAAACAAGGATTGTTCTTTCAATTAAATCCCGAATCATCCAAAAACCAAAGACGACAATTCACACAAGTCATAATACACATTACGAAGCTGCTCAAGACTTCAAATTGTCGAAAGTAGCGTAGATGTTCAAAACGACAAGTCGGGTCGTTATATTCTCCCCCACTTAAACATATGTTCGTCCTCGAATGTGCCAAGAGTTATTCCTAAACCTTCAAATCACTATTTTACCTTACAACGCACATACCCGGGTGTGATCCCACGTCACCCTATTTCATATAGTCCTGATGACACAACTTAATTGAAGATCATTAATTCAACCTTAGCCCATAAACCTTGGAATTCAATTTCCAACATTCAAAATTTCTTACAGGACCCGAATCTCACATCTACACACTGTATAAGTCTGAACAAGTTGTATCAATCCATAACCATAACCCCAGATATAATCATATAACATACTACAGAACTCGCATACTCGCAGCACCATTTCCGATCACAGTAACTACTCAAAACTAACCCGGTACTAGTATTAAACCTCATATCAAACAAAACTGCATTCCCTAAACCTTCGTACATTGCTGATAATGAAAGAAACACGTGAAATCTCATAACCACTTATTAGATAAACTAGTCATGGAGCTCTCTCGCCCCAACCAGAACCATAATCACTTTCTAAGCCGACTTTCAATACTATCCACCCGAATATACCGTAATCAAACCTGATAGTACCCATTCTAGGTCCAATGACCTTATATTATTAAACACAACTATCCCACAGACATGCCACACCAATATAACTCAAGCCACAATTGCGCAATTCGTGTACCCAAAAATGGAAAATGCTCAAAGAAGAGAACTGTATTGCAAGTTCAACAAGCACCACCACAACCGCAATGCTATGAGCTCATCACATATAGTAGAACCAAGACACACGAATCTAAAACGGTAACCAGCTCTCCTAGAGATCACATTAACATCAACTGCACAGACAACTCACGTGTTATAGTATCAATATCTGGACCCACACGGACAACTCACGTGCTAATAATATCAGTATATGGTTCCGCACGGACAACTCACGTGTCAATAACATAATCTGCCTGGCATGGTCACAGGCCTCCAGTCCAAGCATATCATACAGAAGCAATCAATTAAGTACACATGTATATGATAAATTAAATAAGATTCACATACTCCTGGACTGGTATAATTAACACGCCATAGAGTACGCATGTGCAAAGTGTGCTATCACAGCTCAAATCGGCAAGTTAACGCAGAAATAGTAACTACCCAATTTATTCAGGGAATTAGCCTCTTTGTAACCTCAAGTATAGCCCAGATAATTCTCAACAAAGGTACGAATACAAGAAACGGTATACATTTATGCTTAACAATCAACTCTAGGCATATCATAGCCTAAGCATTTTTCTGAGTATGAATACTTGCCCCGATGCCTGCACATGGGCTCAAACCTCACATATATACGCACTCGTAGCGCGTAGCTGTCACAAATAATTAACGCAACTAGTGCCTCCACTGAGTTTAAATAAAATACTCACCCCAAACAGGTCGCAACCCTAAAACAATATGCTTCTGAGGACTCCCAGTCTCCAAATTCATAGAACACATGATTCACTGTAACTGGTCCCAACTCCAGCACTCGAATGACTAACATATCTTTCATGTACAATAATCCCACGAGGAATTCTTCCAAAAATTTTCTGTGCCACATTAGCAATAATTAAAATATCAACAGTCTATCAATCAGGTGAGTACCGCAATACCGATGAACATCCGTAAGTGAAAACACTATGCGCCTTCTGAAATACGCACCATTCTCAGGGATTACTGAGCAGTTATAACATTCCTCTAAATATCTAAAACTGACCATTATGTCCAAATTCGTGACCCTCCCTTCAAGACTGAACTGCCACCTTGTACATGTAAATCTTAACCCCACACAACACACCACATCTATCATGCCATCATGTGATAAGCACAAGAATCTCATTATGAACTCTAAGTCACCAGCAAACTACATACTCGGTTAGTTAGAAACCTTTATCTTGCTTCTTTCCAGAAGGAAATCATAATACACAACACGTTCTCCACACCGGTAGAAAATATCCGGTTATAACCATGGTAGAAACCATCAAGAACACTTTGAAATCCATTTGCACATAACCAAGCTATTAGAGCTGAATCTCCCTAACTCTACCAAGCCACGCAGGTCACCAAACCCAAGAATATTGCCACCAAAACATCTGTAAAGTCTCACCACATCATAATTACCCCCATAAATACCATAACCGAAACACCCACTCTGAAAATATCTTATTTGAGTCTAAAACCATTTCCTTCACCTTCCTGATACCGAAATATAAAATCCATAATGATAAAAAAAATGCGACAAGTCTCGACACCTTCCAACTTAAATCTCAAATTCTAGCCATATACAAATCCGCCAAAAATTCTCAGTTGCTACATATTAATCTTGAATCCATTAGAACTTTCTCGAGCGTTATCCACTCTGCTCAAATCTCAATTGCACCGCCCAAACAGGCCGAACTGCCTATGCTCAATTAGCACAACAACACCCCAAAGAAGTAACCATGCCTTAACACAGCCGAGCAAATTAATACACCGTGCACACTACATCCGTCACGAATAACAACTCAACTCATTCCGTGATTTTCATATACTCATAAAGTGCAATATAACCCGTATCCAGGAATTTCCTTACTCGACTCATCCTCCGTCTCATCCTCTGCAAGTCATAACTAATCCACAAGTATGCCTCAGACCAAAACCAATACAACACATAATCGTGCAATCAAATTGGTAATAGAAGACTCCCCCACTTGGCTCAAAGCCATAGAACAAAACATTCCATAACTCACAATATCCATACTCTATTACTGCCATAATACCACAGTCAGTTCAACGAAAATTCTTCTCAAGCTCATGCAACATCAACCATAAAATACCTCAATCAGCCGCTAAGCTCGCATTTATTCTCTTGACAATCAAGTCAAATTTCTCAACCAGATTCAAATTCAGATCTCAACACATACACCCCGTTGGTGGAAAAGAAACTCTCCGCTCAACATTATAAGGGACACACCTAAGTAGATTACTCCACAGGAGATAACTCACCTGCTTAGCCTCAAATTGGCATCTTGCTATACCCTTTTGCAACCACGATTACTACGCCATCACTTAATCTTCCTAAGTCTGAACTCACAATGAGACATGAAAATATACTTCACTCCATAATTAATCAGCATAAAAAATCTTTCAACACACTCATAACTCGAGACTAAACGTCACATCAAGGCAGTAATCTAGCACCCAATAGTCCTTTTTACATCTCAAGTAAACTATTCTCGTCACCATCAAACAATCTAAACACATTTCATAGTCACATCATGCTCATCATATAGCTATTCAACCGCTCATCGAGCCACAAATTTCACTCATAGGGACACTACCGGACATATGAGTCCAAATGTACAAGTTTACACAACTGAAGCTACCGAGCCTAAGTTGTGGTCTAAACCTGGCCTCAAGTCCTCCAAACTAGTCCATCACCAAAACACAGAAGACACATCTCGAACCTCGTTCATGGATTCACAAGCCAGTGCTGCACATATGATATCGAGCGCTCACATGCGCACACGAATGCGTGGAAGGAATTCAAAGAGTTATGTTTCAAGCTGAATCAATTTCGTACGATAAGGAAAGAAAGATGGAAATTATCCTAAATGCCTTGTAGCCTCTCGAATATAAGTATAGACGTCATCATACCGATCCTCAAGACTCTACTAGATACTTGCTCATGACTTGTAAAACCTATGAACCCGGGGCTCTAATACCAACTTGTCACGACCCAAAATCCAACTAGTCGTGATGGCACCTAATCCAACACGTCAGGTAAGCCATTTAATAACTATCCAATCCCAATGAAATTTAATAAGACAATCAAGTGAAATAAAATATCTAAATCTTATCCATTTTCCAAGGAGTGGTAGTACAAATCACGAGCTTCTAAGATTAGAATTTACAAAGCTGGTATGAAATAAATACATCATCTGTTCGAAATATACATAAATAGATTTTCTTTATAAATCTAAGGCTACCATGAACAAAAGGCAGCTACGACCGGAACGCAGGTACATCTCCAAATTCAGCTCATGTCGATCACAGCAACATCGGCATCCAATATCTGCACGCAAGGTGCAGAAGTGTAGTATGAGTACAACCGACCCCATGTATTCAATAAGTAACAAACCTAACCTTAGGTTGAAAGTAGTGACGAGCTGGAACACAGGTCGGGTTCCAACACCAATAGCCAACAACAGTTCATAACAACATAATGGAAGTAATAAAAGAAGTAGCTCAGAGATAAAATGCTCAGCTCGTTCACAGTTCCAAAAAAATAGTCATGCTTTTCAAATATATCAGTGAAAACCCAAATCCTTTTACCGAAATCACCAATTTATGAGTAAGTTTGAAAACTGTGATTTTTACCAAAAACTTTCAACAGGTAAATGTTTCATTTTTAAATGGCATGAGGAAAATACATCTCTATGCCTACATGTCAATATGTAGGAGAAGTCATGAATGAAGCAATATCGTATTGCATGCGGAAAAATGCATCTCTATAACTGTATGTCAAGTGTGCATGTCAATGTGATGCAACTCAATGATAAAACTATATGGATACTCTTAGAGTATCATTTCACTCAATCCTCCCAGTCACTCAATCCTCTCAATCGCTCGGCACTAGGCACTCGGTACCTATGCTCACTGGGGGTATGTACAGACTCTGGAGGGGATCCTTCAGCCCAAGTTCTATATCTAGCCAATCATGGCATAAATCAATAAAACATGTTGCGGCGTGCAGCCCGATCCCATCATAAATAAATATATATAAATCCAATATGGCCTGCTGCGGCGTGCAGCCCGATCCCATAAACATCCCCACCATCAGGCCCTCGACCTCACTCAGTCATCAATCTCTCCGGTCTCTCAGGCTCTCAGTGTCATGAAAAGAATCAGCCCAAAAATAATGATGTGATGCATCAATAAATGGTAACAGACACTGAGATATGATATGCATATGAATGTGTATGACTGAGTATGTAAATAAAATGTAAGCATATAACTAAACAGCAGAAATGACCTCAGTGAGTCTCAACAGAACAAGCATGTAGCCTAGACATGGTTTCCAACATGGATCGCAGCTCAATAGCTCTAGTAGGTAGAGATTTCATGGTTACAGATAAGATCAGGTAATTACACAGTACCACAAAAGTAATAGAGTTACAATTCACACGGTGCACGCCCACACGCCCGTCACCTAGCATGTGCATCACCTCAATACCAAACAAATTACACGTATATTCAGGGTTCATACCCTCAGCACCAAGTTTAGAAGTGTTACTTACCTCGATCAAGCCGAATCCAAAGCCAAGCAAGATAAACAATACTCCAAAAATTCCATTTTGCGCGTATCAACCTCCATACGCCTTCTTATCTCCTCAATTCAAGCCAAACGATTTGTATCTATTCGAACAACGTGCAAACTAATCACAATTTAATCTAATGCTTATAATTTAACAATTTACAAAAATTCCCCAACTTTGCTCGAAAAATCGATAGTGGGGTCCATGTCTCGGAATCCGATGAAACTGACAAAATCCGACAACTCATTCAATTACGAGTCCAACCATACTAATTTTACTCAAATCCGACTCTGAATCGATGTTCAAATCTCGAAAATTCATTTTATGGAATTGTAGAAAATTCCTCCGATTTCTCTTGAAAAATCAATAATCTAACGCCGAAAACGAAGATTAATTCATGGAATATAATCACAAGGGAGTCAAGAACACTTACCCTAAGTTGTGTGGTGAAATTTGCCTCTAAATATCGCCCAAACCGAGCTCCCCAACTCTGTTTTTGTCAAAAATGGCAAAAACTTCCCGTTTATAGGGATCTTTGATGTTTGAGCGTTTTTGCACAGTTTCCAGAATCCCAAAAATTCCCAGTGCCAGGGCTAGCACTCCATGCTACCCTGGGCGCTGGCGGCGACAGAAAATCTTTCCCGACACGGAAATGGGCATAACTCTCTCATACGATGTCCGAATTCGATGATTCCTTTTGCTATGGCTCGGTAATTTCAATACGGATCTAATGCTTTAATCAAAACTGAATTTGGAGCTCATTTTCTTTCCCGACATGTTAACTCACATCATGAAACAAAATAGTATCAAACATGGTAGGGAAACACAGATTATGATAACTACCCTAAAGTCTCAAGTAATCACTGAAGGGATATGGAATCAAGTGAGCCAAAGACATGTTGAGAGGCATATTAATAGGGGAGCAAGTTATGTTAATAGTGAAGGTCTTAACACAGGTTATAACATATTACAGATGTGAGGCATTCATTACAGGGATTCAAAACAAAGCAGGAAAGCATATTCAAGCCCAACAACAAATGTGAATATTCAGGTACCAATACATTATCTAAACTAACTTAAGAGGGTCCAAATTATCCAAATTAGGCATAAACAAATAACATATCTCAGAACTGGCTGCTTTAGGTAAAAATAAATACTAAAGAGGTTCAAAACAAGTGTAAAACTAACAAGGTTACACACAGAAGTAGCTCAGAACCCATTAGCTAAACGAACTTAAGAGAGTCCAAATTATTCAAATCAGGCATAAACATGTCTCAAAACTGGCAGCATTAGGTCAACTCAAGTGTTAGGAAAGTTTAGATTACAAAACAGGTTCAAATGCTAACATATTAAGTCATGAAGTTCAGAGGCATGAATATGCAGGGCATAAACACAAAAGAATGAAATCGTAAAGCCAAGAGACTTACAAGTTAAACAAACAACAAGAAAGAACAAATTCCACAATATTCTGAATATCAACAGAGAGCAAGAACCCAGAATCTTAGTACTCCAAAGTTCCCAAGAGCTTCAAATGAACCCCGAGCAGTGCTCGCACCAACAAAGGTTGAAGAATCGAATTCCGGTGGCCTTGGCTTTCAGCCGGCCAAGAACCGAAGTATAGAACAGAGAATGAAAGAACAATAGAGTAATATCCTCAATTTTAGTGGATCTCCGATTAAAGGTCCCCCTCAAAAGGGAATGGGGAGGGATTTATATAGTAGTTAAATATTAACACATAACATAAGGAAATACACTAAATTAAATACAAAATAAGGAAAATATGGCATGCAAAATCAATTAGAATCAGTTCTAGGGCAAATCCAGGAAACCTTAGTTTAGACGAGGAACAAAAATGGCAAAAATCTCACTGAATCGAAGCCAGGGGGTCTGATAGTTAGTGTATCAGGCAAGAAACATGAAGATGATTCAGAATCGGAATCAAACGAACACAACGACCAGCTTTCATAAATAATCAAGTAACCAGTACTTATAGTGTTCAAAAGATGGTAAGTAACTCCGCGTATGCAAGAAAGGAAAGGAATCATGGATGATTTCCATGTAATGTCGGATTGGGGCTGAGATTTGAGTGAGGACGGCTAGGGTTTAGGTTTGAGAGATCAGAGCGTGTGAGGATAAAGAGGCAGCGGAGTGGGGATTTGTCTCTAGGGTTTGGGGTATTGGGGATATAAGGAAAGGGTAGGTTAATTATGGGTCGTTGATCACTTAAGATAAACGACCAAGATCGAACAGGGAAGCGGGGCGGGTTATTAAGCGGGTCATGACCGGGTTGGTTACAAGGGTTGCCTGGTTTGGGCTTAGGGTCTATTGGGCTAAGGTGCTGGGCCATTTTGGTCCGAAAATTAGTTTAAATCTGGGCTACTATTTAAATATGTAAAATTTATTAACATTAATTTATAAAAATGATTAATAAATAAATAAAAAAATTATTTATGCACTAAAATAATTAAAAATAATTATTTAGCGTTATAAAAATATAAAATGCTATTTTGAAACAAATAACATAAATAAAAAGTAACTATGGATGAGTATAGGCTATTACTGCAAAATTGTGCAAATAGCTTAAAAATGCTAATGTAATTATATAAAATGAAGTAAAAATATTTGAAACATGTATTATAGGTGCAAATAATAATTTTAGGTAACTAATTCATCACAAAATAATTTGAAGGAGTAATTAATAATTATAATTTAAGTACATGAAAATCAATTTAAAAGCTCTAAAAATTATGAAAAATTATAGAAAATGCTCGTATAGATTTGTAAGCTAAATAATGATGCAAAATGATGTTTTGAAGGTATATATACTATTTGAGAAAATATGAGGGCACTAATTGGGTATCAATAGTATTATTATGATGTATGCGTTTACATCGCGGCATTCCATTCAAATGCCTATAAAAGGGGTATGCATTTTCATTTGCATATCATCCCTCAAATTCTTCTTTCTCTCTTCAATTAATAAAGAGCTATTCTTTGTGTGGCCGTGGAGTAGGCAAAAATTGCCCAACCACGTAAATCTTCTATTGTCTTTTTTCTTTCAAATATTTTTCCCTTCTATTAGCCTGACACGTTTCCCAACAACTGGTATCAGAACTCAGATAGTGTAATTTTGGTAGAAAAGTATGGTATTGGTGCAGGTACTATTCACAAGAATAGTGTGACACTATTGATCATCGTTACTATTCACATAATTTTATTTTTTTTGTGAAAAATAGCATCGAAAGAAGGGAAGATTAAGATTGACAAGTTCAATGGCAAAGATTTTGGATTCTGGAAAATGTAAATAGAGGATTATTTGTACCAGAAAAAATTACACTTACCTCTGACCGAGGTAAAACTAGAGAATATCGCCAAAGCAGATTGGGATCTATTAGATCGCCAAGCTCTTGGTGTGATTCGTTTGACGCTAACACGAAATGTGGCATTTAACATTATTAATGAGAAGACCACTGCAGTCCTGATGAAGGCGTTATCAAATATGTATGAGAAGCCATCTGCTTCAAATAAAGTCTATTTGATGCGTCGATTATTCAACTTAAAGATCACAGAAGGTGGATCTGTTACGGAACATATCAATAAGTTTAATGTAATATTAACTCAGTTGAGTTCTATTAATATAGCATTCGATGACGAAGTCAGGGCGTTGATTCTACTATCATCTCTACCGGAGAGTTGGTCTGCAACACTAACTGCAGTTAGCAGTTCATCGGGAAGTACCAAATTCAAATTGGATGATATTAGAGACCTAGTTATAAGCGAAGATATTCACCGAAGAGAATCAAGTGATTCCCTAGGATCTTCTTTTAATACCGACAACAGGGGAGAAGCGGTCAAAAAGGACAAAGTCATGATCGTGGCAGATCAAAGTCAAAGAGAAGAGGGCAATCCAAAAATCGCAAAGACATTACGTGTTGGAATTGCGATAAAAAGGGTCACTACAGTAGCCAGTGTAGAGAGCCAAAGAAGAAGAAGAACGATCAATACAAGGATGATAATTCAGCAAATGTAATTGTTGAACAAGTTGGTGATGCACTAATTCGTTGTGCAGACAATCCAGTCAAATCTTGGATTCTGGACTCAGGTGCATCCTTTCACTCTACATCATGCAAAGAATTATTGCATAATTATATTGCTGGAAAATTCGGGAAGGTTTATCTAGCAGACGGCGAACCTCTGAACATTGTTAGGAAAGGTGAATTTCATATAAAAACTTCACAAGGCATGCTATGAAAATTGCAAAATGCCCGACATGTTCCTAGCCTCAAGAAAAATCTGATATATATGGGTCAGATTGACAGTGAAGGATATACAACAACATTCGATAACGGATTGTGGAAGATAACCAAAGGAAATTTGGTTGTGGCACGAGGCTTCAAGAAGGGAACACTGTATGCAACTGCAATACAGAGAGATATGATAGCGACAGTCGATCATAGTCATGATACAACATTATGGCACCGGAGGCTCAGGCATATGAGTGAGAAGGAAATGAAGTTGTTGGCACCCAAAGAAAAGTTGCCAAACCTAAAGCATGTTGAATTAGGTTTGTGCGAAGATTGCATTTACGGGAAACAAAAGAGAGTTAGTTTCTCAAATGCGAGAAGGACGCCAAAGAAAGAGAAGCTGGAACTAGTACATACAGATGTGTGGGGACCAGCTCCTGTAACTTATCTGAGAGGTTCACGCTATTATGTCACCTTCATTGATGATTCCACAAGAAAGGTATTGGTTTATTTTCTGAAAAATAAATCTGATGTGTTTGTTACCTAAAAAGATGAAAAGCTAAAGTTGAAAATCAGACAAGTCTAAAGTTAAAATGTCTGAAGTCTGACAATGGAGGAGAGTATGATAGTCAAGAGTTTAAAGCACTCTGCTCTGAGAATGGGATCAGAATGATCAAGATAGTTCTTGGAACACCGGAACAAAATGGCGTTGTTGAGAGGATGAACAGAACCCTGAATGAATGAGCCAGAAGTATGAGAATACATTCTGGATTGCCGAAGTATTTTTGGGCCGAGGCTGTTAACACAGCATCTTACCTCATAAATATGGGACCCTCTGTACCGCTGAATTTTGAAATTCCTGAGGAGGTATGGACAGGAAAGGAGGTAACTCTCTCAGATCAGAATATTTTTGGTTGTGTTGCTTATGTGCATGTAAATTCTAATGATAGAGATAAGCTTGATCCTAAAGCCAGGAAATGTTTCTTTATTGGCTATGGTGATGATAATTTTGGTTATCGATTGGGATGATCAAAATAGAAAGATCCTAAGACACAGGAATGTCATATTTAATGAAAATGTGATGTACAAAGACAAGCTTGAAGTATAACCAACCAGTACCAACATATAGATATTTAAAACAGTTGAGTTAGAAGAAATCTCAGAAAATGAAGTGGCTAGAGAGACTATAACTGGATCTGAAATTGAAGATGCCGAACCAAAAGCCGAATCTGGATCAGAATCAGAACCAGAACCAGAGATAGAACCAGAGAGAGAACCATATCTGGAGTCAGGACTTGAATCAAATTCGGGATCAGTTAATCTTGAACCTATATTAAGGAGAACTAAAAGAGTCACGAATGCTCCATATAGGTTAACTCTCTCTCTCCACTATTTACTTTTGACTGATGCTGGAGAACCAGAACGTTTTGTTGAAGTAATGCAGGTGATATGCTCTGATAAGTGGAAGCTAGCAATGAAAGAAGAGATGAATTCTCTTCAAAAGAATAAAATATGGATACTTACAGAGTTACCAAAAGGAAAGAAGGCATTGCAAAAATAAGTAGGTGTACATGGTCAAGGAAGAGCATGATGGTAATAAGAGATATAAAGCACGATTAGTAGTAAAAGGCTTTCAGCAGAAGGAAGGGATTGACTACACCGAGATCTTCTCTCATGTAGTCAAATTAACTACTATCAGGTTGGTGCTAAGTATCGTAGCTGCAGAAAATTTGCATTTAGAGCAACTAGATGTTAAAACTGCTTTCTTGCATAGTGACCTTGAAGAAGACATTTACATGAAGTAACCTGAAGGTTTTCAAGTTTCTGGTAAAGAAAACTTTGTGTGTAAGTTGAAGAAGAGTTTGTATGGTTTGAAACAAGCACCCCGACAATGGTACAAGAAATTTGATGGATTCATGCATAATAATGGTTTCACACGATGTGAGATGGACCATTGTTGTTATATCAAAAATCTTGATGAATCCTATATCATTTTACTGTTGTACGTTGGTGATATGCTAATTGCAGGATCTAGCATAAATGAGATCAACAGGGTTAAGAAACAACTGGCGGAGGAGTTTGAAATGAAAGACTTAGGACCAGCTAAGCAAATGCTTGGGATGAGGATTTGCAGAAATAGGTCTAAAGGAACCTTAAAATTGTCTCAAGAAAAGTACATACAGAAGGTACTAAGCAGGTTTAGTCTTCATGATGCAAAGACCAGAAGCACTCCACTCGAAAGCCATCTTAATCTGTCGAAGGACCAATCACCTAAGACAGATGAAGAAAGGAAGTACATGTCCAAAGTTCCATATGCTTCAGCAATAGGAAGTTTGATGTATGCTATGGTCTGCACTAGTTGAAGTAGTCAGTAGATACATGTCAGATCCAGGAAAGGAGCATTGGGAAGGTGTAAAATGGATATTGCGATATCCCAAAGGCACCTCAGGTATGGCACTTTGTTTTAAAATGAGCAATATTATCTTACAAGGTTTTGCTAATGCACGAAAATAGCCTCTCTACCCACGGGGTAGGGGTAAGGTCTGCGTACACTCTACCCTCCCCAGACCCCACTAGTGGGATTACTACTGGGTTGATGTTGTTGTTTGTTGTTGTTTTGCTGATGCAAAATTTAGGCAGCGGTCTGGATAGTCGAAAAAGTACCACAGGCTACGTGTTCACCTTGGGTGGTACTGCTGTTAGCTGGATGTACAGACTTCAAAAAAGTGTTGCTCTATCTACCACTGAAGCAGAGTACATGGCAATCTTAGAAGCTGGAAAAGAGATGATTTGGCTCAAGAATATTTTTTAAAGATCTAGGTAAATAGTAGGACAATTGTGAGCTTTTCAGCGATAGCGAGAGTGCAATTCAACTTGCCAAGAATCCAGTGTTTCATACAAGATAAAAGTATATATAGTTGAGGTATCATCATATCCGAGAGTTGATAAGTGAAGAAACTCTTTCCCTCCAGATGATAACAGGATCAAAGAATCTGTCAGATATGTTGACCAAAGTTGTCGGTGTTGACAAAATGAGGCTGTGCACTACCTCAGTTAGCCTTCAAGACTGATAGCGTGAAGGCGCCACCAGAGAATAGCAAATATTTTTTTAATTTCTTTCTTGATGTAACATAGGTTTGAGGAGTAGATTGATAGTAGCAAACTTGTTGTTGTACGTGAAAGAAAGAAAAGTAGACAAAACAAAAGAAAAAAAGAGTCAAAAAGAGATAAACTTATGATGTATGCGCTTACATCGGTATTCTTATGATGTATGCGCTTGCATCGGCATTCTTATGATGTATGCGCTTACATCAGCATTCTTATGATGTAAGTGCTTACGTCGGCAGTGCATTCAAATGCCTATAAAAGGGGTATGCATTTTCATTTGCATATCATCCCTCAACTTCTTCTTTCTCTCTTCAATTAATAAAGAGTTATTCTTTGTGTGGCCGTGGAGTAGGCAAAAATTGCTGAACCACATAAATCTTCTCTTGTCTTATCTTATGCAATTTATTGCTTTACTCTTTCAAATATATTTCCCTTCTATTAGCCTGATACGTTTCCCAACCATCAGAAGTCAGAATTCTTACAAAAGAACCCATGTACATCAGTACAAACTCATTCGCAGCAACCTTCATGCACCGTGTAAACATGCATCTTCTATTAGTCAGTAAATTGTAAAGACCGAGTTTTTATAAGATTTCTTTCTTTTCCCAAATGAGCAATATCAAACACAGAACAGTCAAAATTGGTAAAACTGATGAACAAGAGTATAAGCACTTATTTTCAACACCTTGAGACAAAGAAAAGTGAAGATTCTGTATCAAAAATTATACCATTTTATCAAAACCACCACCCCTCCCCTCCCTAGCCAGTACCGACTACACAATAAATAAGGAAATAGATAATAAAACATAAAGAGAGCAATAACCACATTATTCATCTGAATTGTAGAACTATGAGACACGACTCACACATCTGATACACTAGACACATTTATTCTGAACCGTCTGTTGTTAAGCGCTTGCATGATTTTTTGAATCATATCCGTTGCAAAGGTATAAGAATAAATGTTCAAGCAATAGGGAAGGGAATAAGCTTTGTTGCTTATTGATGCATAAAAATTATTCAAATACATTTATTTTCATAAATTTAAATAAACAAAACTTGCAGGAAGAAGAAATGCCAGAGAAGCAAACAAAAAGGAAGAAGACAAGAAAAAATATTTGAATGAAGATAACAAAAGGCCCCCGATGCAACAGGATGTGACTTCCCAATGCATCTGCATGACATCACAAAAAGTTGAGACACGGAGAAGAAATGAAGCCAATGATACATCTAAAGCTTCAGTATACAAAAGCATCTAGGCATTTATCCAGAGATACATCTGGGCAGTTATCCACTGATGCATCTGAACTTTCAATTCTATAAAGGCAGAATAGCCTACGAAACCTTTGTACTTATTTCGAATTGTCATCCCGATCCCTGTACTTCCTAAAATTTTATCCAGACACCTCAACTTGATCAAAATAAGATTTTTAAACCCTTCTGACAGTTGACCGAGCTTATATGGCATTAATATGACTGAAGTGGACAAAATAGGTGATTTACACGCACATTCGGTGAGTGAAATGATATTTTACTTTATTAAAAAAATAAAAGAAAAAATAACATAACAACTTTCCCCTTTGTTGCCCACATCCCTGTTACGACTCGGCCAATTGTTTTGTGTATTGTAGCCTCGTTTTCTATTTATTGCTTTTACTGTATTTATTTGTGGTTATGTGACTTGCCAGGTGTTTGGGATTGGTTTCGGGAAGGTTTTGGAGTGAATTAGGACACTTAGTCCCAAGGTTGGAGGCTTAAGTTGAAAGAGTTTATCGGAGTTTGACTTCTCTGTAGACGACTCCGGAATGGAGTTTTGATGGTTCTGATAGCTTCGTATGATATTATGGACTTAGGAGTATGTCCAGATATTGATTTGGAGGACCATAAGTTGATTTGATACTTTTTGGCAAAAGTTGGAAAATTGAAGGTTTGGAGGGTTGAAAGGTTTGATCGAGAGTTGACTTTGCTAATATCGGATTCGAATTCCGGTTCCGGAAGTTGGAATAGATCTGTTGTGTCATTTGGGACTAGTGTGCAAAATTTGAGATCATTCGGAGTTTATTTGATATGTTTCCGCGTGAGTTTTAGAAGTTGGAAGTTCATTAGTTTCATTAGGCTTGAATTGAGGTGCGATTCGTGGTTTTGATATTGTTTTATGTAATTTGAGACTTCGAGTAAGTTGTATTGTATTTTAGGACTTGTTGCTATATTTTTATGGGATCCCTGGGGCCTCGGGTGTGATTCGGGTGGTTGGCGGATCATTTTAGACATTGAAGGATTGTTGAAGCCTAGGAGTTCTGGTGCAATCGCACCTGCGAGGGATTTGACACAAGTGCGACGCCGCAGAAGCGGCCATGTGATCGCAGATGCGGGCTTGGCTGGGACTGGTGAAGGTTGCATGTTTGAAGGATTTACCGCATCTGCAAGCCCACATATGCGGACTAGGGCATGTAGAAACGTAGAAGGTATGGCAGAGCTAGGATCACAGGTCCGAAAGTGTTCCGCAGGTGCAGACGCATAAAAGTGGGAGTTGGACCGCAGAAGCGGTAGGTCGTAACTTAAGTGAAGTGCGCAGGTGCGTGGTTTTGACCCCAGAAGCGAGATTTTGGATCGCAGGCGTGATTTCACTGGCAGGTTCTTATATTCGAAGGGTTTGAGTGTTTTCTCTATTTGGAACTCGGCTAAGGGCGATTTTTGAGAGACTTGTTGCTACAATTGAAGAGATAAGTGAAGTTTAATCACTTTTGTTGATAGATATTGATTGCCTATTGATTATTACACCTAGTTTATATGATTTTGAAGTGAAATTTGGGGATTTTAGGCCATGGTATTATAGTGTGAGATTTGGTGATTTTAGGGTCGATTTGTGGATACAATTGGATGAAATTAGTATGATTGGACTCGTAATTGAATTGGTGTTTGAAATTTGGGCTTGGAGTTGAATTTTTGGGTTGACTTTGCATATTTGATTTAAGACTTTAGCTTACCATTTAGAATAGTTTCCTATGGCTATTATTGATAGTATTAAGTTATTTTAGCTAGATTCGAGTCGTCCGGAGGTTGATACACGCTGGAAGGGCTTGTTAGCGGAGTGATTTGGCTTGCTTGAAGTAAGTATCTTACACAGTGCCTGAATTATTTGTGATAGCTGCGTGCTATGAGTGGCGCATATGTGTGGGGTTGAGCCCATATACGTGCACCGGGGTACTATTTTTATGTTTGGGGTAGTGGTTAGGCTATGATATGCCTTGAATTGACTGTTGAGCTTCAAGATATGATGTTTCTCCTATTTGTACCCATATGAGTTATTTGTACCACATTAGAGATTTCGTTGAAGTTATTCTTCCGATTAAACCTGATAAACTGCTATTTCATGATGAAATTGCCTACACCATAGCATGTTATTTATACCAGTCCAGGAGTATGAAACTTGATAATCATTGATCATGTATATGTATTCTCGTATATTGTCTTTCTGTGTTGTGATCTGGATTGGTAGCCTGTGACCACGCCGGACGGACTGTGACTATTGGCACGAGAGTTGTCTATGTGATTGGTATTATTGGCACGTGAGTTATCCTTGCGGATCCAGATATTGATATTATTGGTACGTGAGTTATCCGTGCAGTATGTGAGTTGTTCGTGCAGTTGATATTATTAGCACGTGAGTTGTCCGTGCAGCGTGTGGATACGGATCCATCCCCCTAGGGTCACCCTCTTATGTTTCTCTCTTGATGGTATACACGTGGATTTGGGAAAACTGATCAGTGGTTTGGTACGGATATGGAATTATTGAGGAAAATCCGGCTAGTGTTTGCTTTGGATTTTGCATTTCATCTTTACTTGCAATTTTCATGGGTAATTACCTGATTTATTTGCATCTTGTCTTTATATGCTATATCATTGACAGGGCACAGAACTTGAGGAATTGTACATGCACAGATGGTTCTTTTTGTGCTTTATGACTTGATCACATTATTGTTCTGTACTTGTTAAATTGATGAAACTGTACAGGTTATAGTAAGTATCATTTATAATTCTTACCTCTTTTACCTTGCCGAGGTTAGTTATGATACCTACTGAGTACATTGGGTTAGTTGTACTCATGCTACACTCTGTACTTAATTGTGTAGATCCAGGTGCCGGACCAAGTCATCAGTAGCTGAGAATTGTAACAGAGCTGATCATTGAGAGACGAGGTAGAACTGCATTATCGATCGCAGTCTTCACGTCTAATGTTATCTTTATTTCAGACAGTATTGTTGTAACGACCCGACTGGTCGTTTTGAGAATTTAAGTCTCGTTCGGCAGCATAAGGCCCTGAGCAGCTTTATATTATGTGTATTGACTTGCGTGCGTGGTTGAATTCGGTTACTGGATGTTTCAGAGTGATTTGGGACACTTAGTCCCTAAAATAGAAGCTTAAGTCTTAGGATTTTGACTGTAGTCGAAACTATGTGAAGACGACTCCGGAATGGAGTTACGTCGGTTTCATTAGCTCTGTTGGATGATTTTGCACTTAGGAGCATGTCCGGACTGTAAATCCGAGGTATGTAGCTGATTTAGGCTTGAAATGGCGAAAGTCGAATTTTTGGAGATTTGGACCGGAAGTTGACTTTTTGATATTGGGGTCGGAATGCGATTCCGAGAGTTGGCACATGTTTTAGAAGTTGAAAGATTTAAAAATTTATAAGTTCGTATGGTGTTTTAGGATTGGTTGGTATTTTTGGTTGAGGTCCCGGGGGCCTCGGGTGAGTTTCGGGTATTTAACGGATTAAGAGTTTGATTTGTGTTACTACTAAGTCTTCAGGCTTCTGGTATTTTCGCACTTGCGGTGAAGAGATCGCAGGTGCGGGAGCGCACGTGCGGAGAGGCAAGCGCAGAAGCGGAAAAGTGGAGGAGTGCCAGGGGTTGCAGGTGCGAGGAAAATTCCGCATCTGCGATGCCCGCAGATGCGAAGGTTAAGGCGCAGGTGCGAGAAGAGCTGGACTTGACAGTCTTCGTAGGTGCGGAGAATTTGTACGCATCAGCGGCTCCGCAGAAGCGGATTTTGGCATGCAGAAGCGAGAGGAAGCGTAGGTGCGGTTTGGACGTGCGCACCTGAAGTCGCGCAGATGCGGCTAATTATGTCGCAGGTGCGGTCACGCCTGGTAGAAAAGAGAAATTCGAGGGTTTGATTTCATTTTTCATTTTTGGACTTGAGAGCTCGGAATTTGGCAATTTTTCGAGGGATTTTCAGAGGAAGCTTTGGGGTAATGATTACTAACTCATTTTTGGTTGTATTCCATTAATCTATAGTTGTTTTCTCCATTTAGTTTCGGATTTTTGGGGTTGAAATTGGGAAAAATTGGAAGAACTTCTTCAATAAAGATTTCGCGCTTTGAAAGGAGATTTTTGGTCGGATTTGAGTAATTCTTATATGGTTGGACTCGTGAGTGAATGGGTGTTCATATTTTATGATTTTTACCCGATTCCGAGAAGTGGGCCCTACAAGCGATTTTGAGTTAATTTCGTTATTTTCGTTAAAATGTTGATTTCGTTAATTAGATGAGTCTATTATTGTTGTAATTATGATATGTAATTGCTTTTGGCTAGATTTGGGCCATTCAGAGCCGGATATTCGTGGGAAGGGAATTCTTACGGATTGATTGAGCTTGACTCGAGGTAAGTATCTTGACTAACCTTGTGTGGGAGATTTTTCCCTTAGGATTTGAGTCTTCTATGTTGATTGTAGCCCGTGTGCACGAGGTGACGAGTGCGTGCACGAATTTATTTGTGAAAAGTTGTCCTTTTAGGGTTCTTAGGTCCTTGTATTCATTGAATATGCAGTTGTTCTTGTTATGGTTATATATCTTAATTACTAGATTTACATCTACCTGCTTAATTAGAATCAATTGCTTCATGATCCACTATTATTGTTACTTGATTCATATGTGCCTTAATTGAAACTGTTATCTCTTTTATATCCATGCTATCTTTTCATAACTGCTTATCTTTAATTGGAATTAATATTATTTTATCCTATAATTGTTCAGTCTTAATTGAGGTTATGATTATTTTTCTGCTGCTTATCCTTAATTGAATTGTTGAATATCCTTCGTAATTTCCTCAACCTTAAAAGAAGTTTAGATATCCTATATCTTAGTCGACTTATTTTATTTGGAATTATTTGATGCGTGTTAGCTTCCCTGTTGTTGAAGTGTAAATTGTGGGATCGTTGCTACACATTAGTTTTCCCTTTGTTGAGTTGTTCTCTTTACGCCTAGCATTCTTTACTGTGGTTATTCCTTGTGAATTGGTTCTACCGTTTCTTTGTGAATTAAAGTTCTTGAGTTGATTTACTTGTCGTACTTTGTATTATTGTCATTGTTGCTATGGTACTTGTTGTGGTGATGCACGACGTTTCTGCCGTGCAGTTATTATTATTGTGATGCATGAGGTTTCTGCCCTGCGATTGTTATTATGGGGTTGCACGAGGTTTCTGTCGTGCTATTGTTACCATTGATATTTGTACATACGGCGTGACAAGGAGGGATATGTGTGTATATATATATATATATATATATATATATAGGTTGCGCATGTGGCGAGACAAGGTGAGAACATTATTATGCACGTGTGGCGAGACAAGGCGGGCATTTATGTTACTATTGCACACGTGACGAGACAAGGTGGGAACATTATTATGCACGTGTGGCGAGACAAGGCGGGCATTTATGTTACTATTGCACACGTGACGAGACAAGGTGGGCTGTGTCAGGGATTGATTTGTGATGATTTATGGCCTGGGGGAATTCTTGTTGTTGATATTTGTGTAGTGTTATACGTACCTGTGTGAGCTTTATCTCGTGAAAGTTGTGAGAAAATATTCTACGTGTTGTCTGTTCTTCTTCTTCCTTATGCTTATTTCCTGGTATGGACTATGTTAGGACACTTGCACAAGCATACACGTACTTATGCACTTTTATCGGATAAGAGGTATTCTTAATATTATTGAGCATAGATGCTCACCCTTGTTTACTTGCCTTCTATGTGAGAATGGTTCTATTGGCACGTGAGTCATCAGTGCGGTTATGAGGTGTTATGAGGGCACAGGATGCCAGTGGGTTCAGGTATTGAGACCCGTGAGTTGCGAATTTGTCCGAGGTTCGGTACCTCGTGGAGTTGTTGGCTAAAACCTGATGTAAAAGGGGTTGTAGTTGCTGAGTTATTACTTGTCCTTGTTGTATTTGTGATTCCGGATTTAGGTTGTGTTCCATTCACCTTTCTGTGTCATTTTCATGATATTCCGCTGATACTTGTTGTTTTTCCTTCCTTATTGCCATTACGGTACCGTGAGCCATATTGCATAGTCTTTATGTAGACATCATACTTCTGTTATTCATGTACTTGTATCTGTTCAGTTTATTAGACCAGTGGGTATCTTGACTGTTCCTCGTCACTACTCCATCGAGGTTAGTTTTGATACTTACTGGACACCGCTGTGGTGTGTTCATGCTACTCTTCTGCACATTTTTGTGCAGATCCAGATACTTGTTCGTTAGCTAGCTGTGTGGACTGTTGCTGTGGAGATTCAAGGTAAACCTACTGCTGCGTTCGCAGGCTTCAGAGTCACCTTCAAGTTTTCGTTTTGCACTGTTCATTCCTGTTTTTGGACTGTTGTATTTAGAGGCTTTCTAGCAAACACTCTGTAGAGCTTATGACTTGTACTACCGGTTTTGGGAATTTGTAATAGATTTCTATTTAACTTGTTAGATGTTATTTAAATAGTGTTGTTTCAATTAATGTTAGGCTTACCTAGTCCCTAAGACTAGGTGCCATCATGATACTAAACAGGAGGAAAAATTGGGTCGTGACAATTGTATTTGGTCATTTCAGACTTAAAATTTCTGTATTAGAGCTCATGACTCTGTATTTACCAGTTTTGGGGGGATTTATCATGTATTGACATTATTATGTTATATTTAGGTTTCAGACTTATGTTATTTATGTAAATTCTGCTATTTTGGCTCTTTATTGTTATGTCCAGCTTGCCTAGCAAGTGTGTTAGGCGCCATCACGACGGGTTAGAATTTTGGGTCGTGACAAGCCCCCTCCCCCCCCCTCTTCTTCTGTAGATCCCTACCCCTTCGTCCCCCCCCCCCCCAATTCCCCTTCTTCAGATCCCTACCATTCCCCCCTTTCTTCATCTTTCTTCTTTCCTACTTCTATTACATTTTCCCATTGGTGTGTATTTCTTCTTCCATCAGGTCATCTTCCCCTTTTTTTATGGTTCTCCATTTTTTCAGTGGTCAAAGCTTTCAAATTTATTCCGGTAGTCAAAGCTTTCAAAATTTACACAGGACCAACAAACAAACAAGGGTTTCAGTTAATAGACAACTCAAAGTTTATCCAACATGAGGCATATGCAACATAAATTTATATTTGATAGTCTAGAAATGGAAGTAAACAGAAAGAAAAATGGATCTCTCTCGCAACGTAGCCTCCATTGGCAATAATACTGACCATATACAAAATCAATTCTTGTGCCTCATCACATATTTAGAGTTCTTCCTATCCTCCTCAGTGAAACCGAGGGAGAGCTTGGTGATGATAGTGCCGGTGACGGCGAAGCCGACGAGGAATTGCCAGTTATGGCTCCATTCATGGTGGAAGAAGACCGGCCACGGATCGAATTGCCTCATTTACTCCTAGTTTGGTTTTTTTAATGCTCTATGCTTGAGAGTGTTGGGATCTAGTGGAGGGTGGGTTTGAAGAAGGGATGAGGGTTTTTCTTTAATTTTAATTTATTTCCTTTCTCCCTTTAGTTTTTATTTATGAAATTATAATTTTATTAAATATGACAATTTAATTATTATTTTGGCATAGAATATGATGTGGATGTTGATTTGTCATCCATGCCAAGCAAGTGAGCATCACGCGAACCCAAAGAAGTTTAAAAATCTTATTTTGATCAAGTTGAGGTGTATGGATAAAACTTTGTAGAGTACAGGGACCGGGATAACAATCCGGAATAAGTACAAAGGTCTCCCAGGTTATTTTGCCATCTATAAATAGGGTAGCAAGTTTTGCAGAGAAATCGTCCCACAGGGGCAGCCACCTTTGGCCTCTCTTCCTCCTCTCCTCTCCTTACTCTTTCTTGCCTTCTATTTTTCTTTTCTTTCTATTTCTTTTTTAGTTTTTATCCTTTTTAGATTCATTATTTTTTTATACTCCTTAATGGTTCAGTGATGAGACCGATGGAGCAGATGTGGATGTGAGGCTTGATACACAAGTCATCCCTAAGAGAGATAGTTTCAAGTACCTTGCAGTGGCGGAGCCAGAATTTTTATTAAGGGGTGTCAAAATATATAAAAGTAAACATACCAAAAAATTAAGGGGAGTCAACACATAGTATATATACATATAATTTATTTTTTTTACCTAGCTACACATTGTATTATTCCCGCGAAGGGATGTCATTTGACACCCCTTCCTGTAAGGTGGCACCACCACTGGTACCTTGGGCCTATTATCCAAGGAAATTGTAAAATTGTGAGAATGTTACACATCATATTGGAGCAAGGAGGGTGAAATGGAGACTCGCATCCAATGTTCTATGTGATAATAATGTTCAACCTAAACTTAAGGGTACGTTTTACAAAGTGGTTGTTAGACCAACTATGTTGTATGGAGCGGAGTGTTGGCCAGTCAAGAACTCCCGTGTCCAGAAGATAAAGTAAAAAAAATGAGGATGTTGAGATGTATGTGTGAGCACACCAGGATTGATAAGATTAAAAATAAAGATATTCGAGACAGTGTAGGAGTAGCCTCGGTGGAGGATAAGATACGGGAAACGAGGCTTAGATGGTTTGGGCATGTGAAGAGGAGAATCACATATGCTCCAGTGAGGAGGTGTGAGAGGTTGGCTGGCCTCGGTGGGTCTGATGAGAGGTACAGGTAGGCCAAAGCAGTATTGGGAAGAGGTGATTAGGCAGGATTTGGCGTTACTTCAGTTCGTTGAGGACATGACCTTTAATAGGAAGGTGTGGAGGTCGAGAATTAGGATAGAAGGTTAGTAGATAGTTGAGTGTATGTCTTCCCCATACCAGTAGTATTAGTAGTTAGCCTTGTATTTTATTATTGGTAAATATCTATTACTACATATTGATCATTTTACTTGTGTTTCTTATTATCTTGTTGTAATTGCTTGTTGCTACTGCTTTCTTATCCCATCATTGAAGTCAGGGTATGGGACTGAGCATTCCGAATGAGAAAGAAGAATAGTGCTTAGTTTCGTTGGAAAAACCAACGCAAATATCATATTGACCTTCATCTTTTCTTGAGTCAGTGGGCCTACGGAAAACACCCTCTCTACCCTCAAAGTAGGGGTAAGTCTGCGTACACACTACCCCCCTATATTGGGTTTGTTGTTATTATACTCTTTAATAAAGTAATTTAATTTCTTTTTGTTGAGATATTTGATGAGGTTTGGTATGTTATTGCAACATTATCTTCACTTTAATTCTTCTTTGTCCTGTCTTTATCTCCATATTTACTTTGTGACGGGATTTTTAGGCAGAATAGCCTAGTAAACACTTGTACTTGTTTCGGTTTGATATCCCGGTCCTTCTATTTCACTTTCTTTCATCCAACCCCTTCTACTTGATCAAAATCTATGTTTTGAAACCTTGTGGCGATGTGTGTCTTACAATCGCGCAATATCAGAATCCACATGGGATAAAATATTCCATGTCATTTTTTATTTTACAAAAAATAAAAACTAACCCTTTTGACTTTTTGCTTTTATTTTTTGACATTATCTTCATTTTTTTTCCTACTCCACCATGTCTTCTCCTTACCGCCAACAACTCCACCACTGTCATTGCCAGAAAATTCCTCCGGCCACCAGAGAACACCATGAACCTTGGCAAGCTAGCCACAATAAAACTTTTCCGCACTTCTCCATCTTTACTCCTTCACTGATACAACTAAAAAGATAAATTCACTTCCCAACCATCTCCAGAATTTCACTTCTCCATTATCTAGAGATCAATCTTCATTCTCCATTAGTTTCTTATTATTGACAAACAACACACTTTATTTCTAGATAAACTGAACAGACTTTTTTCTTCAAAAAAGCAGATTCACTTCTCCATTAAAATCGAACAACCCATCCTCTTTAGAAACGTGTTATCTGGAAATTACAATAATTTTTGTCTGTTGGATGAGAATAGGTTCAAAGTAAAATGGTTTTTGGATGAAAAGTGGGAGGGAAAACGGAAAGGGGGGTGTGGGGGGGGGGGGGGAGAACGGGTAGGGGAAGAAAGAGAAAAAGAAATAGAAATGGGAGATGGGTTTTGGGGAAGAACGGGAAGGGGGGTTAGTGTTTTTCCTTTAAATTTTACTGTTTTTTTCATTTTTATTATTTTTTTCTTCTTAGTTCAATCATTTATTAGGCCAATCATTTATGTTCACGCTCGTTGTTGTCACACCTCCTTTTTTCCGAGGGGGATAGGGGATAGGGAGTTTGTTCAATTAAAATGACATTAATCGAAATGGGATTGTTTATTGATAAGAGTCGCCACTTGGAATAATTTATGGTGTCCCAAATCAAGGAAATTGACTCTATTTTTATGGTCTGCGACACAGAAGATTGGGTAAGGAATTCTGTTAACCCAAGAGAAGGTGTGAGGCACTCCCGAGTTTCGTAGTTTTAGCAAGGTCGCTTAACAATTACACTTAGCTCGATTATCCGATTATTACATATTTTGAACCTATGTGCATTTTATTCCTTTTGCCAATTTTGATGTTTATGGAATTTATTTGAACGAGTCACGATGTCGCGCACTCGTTTGTTTTTGTGCACATTGCTAATCACGCCACGTGAAACGCACCCGCGATTTACAATGTGTTAACTTTTATTATTAATTGAAGTTATGACCAGGTCACATGAAATGCACACCCGAATGGAATTTACGTATCATGACCATGCCACGGGAACCGTACCCATAGTCACGATGATTTATTATTAATCATGCTTAAAGCATTTTAAAGTTTGCCTACCCGAGCGTTAACGACCTAGCATGCTCCTAGGGGACACTATAACAAAATAAACAAATAATAGGGAACTAAAGAAAAGGAAAATTCTAAATCATGCTCAAATTCTCTTGACTTTTTAAACCCAACCCCATAACCCGTATTTATCAATAAAAAGAAATACGCACAACGTGATACATGGCATTCAGAACAGACAAAAACAAAAAAGAAAGCAAGGCGCAAATAAAAGGCATACTTAAAACGTAAATAAAATATCTAAATGCAAACAAGGAATGGGCAATGCCCAACTGAAAAATTTCTCGTAATGACCCGCTAACACAAAGCGAGGAAAATAATCACAACCTTGGCAAAGTTAACTACAGAATTTCCATTTTTAAAACTATCTTACAAGAAAGATTCACGACTGGAAATGAATATCAACATATCAACGTCACTGACATTGCGATTTTAAGCTCCAAACCATATGACGTCGAAACCTTAAGATAATACTCTTATGAAAACACCTTTTCCTTTAACAGAGCGTTTCAACATGTTTAAAACCATTTACAAAAGGACAGAACACTAGAGTACTTCAAATTTTACACAAAGCTAGAATGGGCAAACGCCAAGAACGGAAGGAAAATACTTATCAAAATCTGGATTTATGTTTCAAGGCTTGGATTCTAAAGAATACGTGAAGGAATTCTCTTATGCCCCCATTTGTGACTTAGCTAAATGAATAAAGAATTATGCCTTCAACCAGCAAAGGAAACCTCACTGTAGGCAAAATAGTAAAAGCATAACTTACCAACCATAATTATAAAACATGGAATTAAACCAATCAATTCAAACCCTGTTCAAGAGGCACGAACGATCTTTTATCAACAAACAAATTAGGACGGCTTCAAACAATGAATTTTAAACAAGAAGATTAACCAAATAGGCTACATATTCATGTGGAAAACTCCAAGAAGTCAAATACCAAATCAATGATCAGAAAATCAAATCAAACCGCAATCTGGCGTGTCTAAACCAGACAGATTCACTCAAAACCAAGTAACGAATTCAAATCCCCTCAAACGTGATTCTATCACATAATAATCAACACCAAAGGCATGGTAAAAGTAAGGAGAAAAGATATGGACCTTGAAAATGATTCCTTAATTGATTTGTTGTTTGAAGAATGACATGCGCAATTGCAGCAACGAAAGTTCGAAAAGCGACAAAGCAGTAACAAGAACTAAAAGCCACAAACGGACCTCGATCGGCACCTCGGACTCGTCAACTCCAAACGCCTCAAGCGGACTCTCTCAATCTTCTCTCATTTCTATTTTTGTTTTGTTTGTAGGGTGTGGCTGGGTTTTCCAAGAATTTGAGAACCAGAGATCTAATCGGGGTCGCTAGTGTTTTTTTTGTTAAGGCAGATAGCGTCCTCCCGGAGAAGGCAGCGACACTCCAGGTTCTCTTAGCTCTAGGTCCTTATGTATTTATAGTTGTAAGGTCATTGCTTGGAGTGAATGAATAATTAGGATATGGGTGTATTGTTGAAAGCATCTTTCTCAATTGTGTGGAGTGTCGTGTGTGGAGTGTGCAGGTGAGGCCAAAATCTGTTACTAAAGATAAGAGGAATCTTTGACATGTGGCAATTTTTGTTTGGTTCTCTTCTTAATTCTTTTTGTTTTTTTGTTTAAACAAGAGATGAATTAAAAAATACTAGAATAAAATATTGTTACTACTAAATAAATAAAAAATAAGGTAAAATTACTACACTCAAACCTCTAACTTAAAAAATTGTTCTAAACTAGATAAAACTATATTTTTTGAAACTTTTCTTTCTTTGTAAATGAAAATAAAACTAATAATCTTAAAAATATAACTCTTTTTTTGTATTTTTTTTATTTTATCAAATAAAACTACTAAAAGATGAAATAAAGGCTAAAATATGTAGATAAACTTGAAATATATTTACATACGAAAAAGTGGTAAGAAATTAAAATATGG